>NC_092814.1:329746490-329786490 GCF_023375885.2 Dermacentor andersoni
TAGATAGATAGATAGATAGATAGATAGATAGATAGATAGATAGATAGATAGATCAAAATGGGTCAAATAGGCAAAGAATGATAATCACATTAATAAGGAAATCTTAACTGAATAGCCTCGTCACATGTTCCGCATCACGCATGCAAGCCTGTTCCTTCGAGCTACCATGGCGGCCGTCCTTCCACACACCTTCTCCGGTATTTCCGCATGATCTGGGAGTTTAGCCTGTGCCATTCACGAACCTAGGCTCAATGTATTATCGAGGGCTCACTTTTAGCCCCGTGGGCTGGTTTGGTCAAGTTGCCGCATGAATTCCGATGGCCATTTCATCTATACCGATGATTCGCGGATGATCCAGAATAAGTTGTCATTTCTGTCTTTTCTGCCTTGTCTTAGTCTCAATTCAGTAAATTACGGGGAAAATCAGATTTAAGACAACGCCGCGAAATGTAGGCGTGCACTTGTGCGTACACCTATTTCCCGTGTTCATGCTTTATGATCTGCCGTAGGAAAAAAGATAACTAGAACATTCCAGCTGAATTTTAAGCATAATAAAGGCAAAACCCGCGAGAATGACCTAGCGATATATGTCGAACATGCGGCCGCCTTGGGCAACTTGTACAAGATATCAGACCTTGTTGGTATGCAAGTCTGCTACAATGTTGCCTGGGAAAAACAGGTCACCACTGGTGTTATTTGCGGCATCAACAAGGCATTTACGATGTTTTTTTTTTCAATACTTCGAAAGCGAGCTAATAATAATAAAACTGATATCATACAAGTATACAAGCTTCCTTCGTTGGCGACTCATTGTCGGAAGGTTATGCCTTAAGCAGCGAATCGCCTCTGTCGTATCTCAGTGGGGGTCATTCTGGACACATAGATTGTTCTTTCATGTCGGACCGCCCCAGTACCGAAAATGCATAGAGCTAAGATATGTGAGCAGTCTGCTCATTTACACGAACACATGCTCCCGCTGCACAGACCCGCGCAGCCCTGACACCTTCAAGGCCACTGCTCTGTTACTGCTTTGTCTCGGGCCCAACTATGTCACTTCCAAGGAACGCTCCCGGATTCAGAATTAAATGGTCATATCGAAGCACACTTAAACTTAAGCTGAGCTTAACCCTCCAGCACCTGTTTTTATCTCGAAGCCGCAAGAGGTACTGCATGGGTATATCCAGAACTTTTCCCTGTGTTTCCTGATTGTGTATAATGTAAATGTAAATACTATGGCAACATATGCTGATACTTGTGATAGAGTGTGTCTCCAATTATTTGAAGGCTCCATTTGTTCAGGAAAAAAGAAAATTTTTATTTATCCAATTGCAGCTCTAGAGGCTTCAGCATACCATATTTCTTCTCGTATTTATCTTGATGTTTGCTTCCATTGCTCCTCAACATCCACCGTCACCCAGAATTGTCGACCCCTGGTACCTGAAAAGAGAACGATGAGCGCTATGTGAAAGGCAAGAACTTGCTTCACTCGTTTGATAATATTTACTATGCAATACTGCAGCACATTTGCTACTACTACCTTGTGCGAGTTGATGAATTTCTAGCGTGCGCCTATACACCGAAAGCATAGGTGTTTCAAGGCTACTGTAGGCCTCGTAGGCGTGATCAGTACACCTGTTCATCTTATCCGCGTCCTGGCATCGAGTCCATTTTCCGAACTCATTATACGCGCACGTGTAGGGGCTCAGTATAGTGTGCGGTGCAACCTATTCTCAGCGTTTTGTCTCGCTGCGTTCCAATCTGTCTCTAAATATACATGAGCTTCATTTAATTTTTTCTCTAACCACGCTGTAGTTTTCCTGAATAAGTGCTGTTATTTGTTATTCTCCGCTATTATTCATATTTTTTTTATTCTTATTATTGCGAAAAAAAAATGTTGCCGTCACTGTTATAGGTGACGAAACCTTTTTTTGTTGTTCATATCAGTGAAGAGAGAGCTTCAGTTATTCTACACTTGTCTTCTACGTAAGAGACAGTTTGCCTTCATTATAATTATATAAGATAATGCTCAATTACTGAGCTGTTATTACCAACCGATGAAATTGATGCACAAAACATAGAAGCCACGTGCACAGGCAACTGTGAAATATTTTGCCCAAAAAATCGTCTAAACCACCGCGGAAAGTATAACTTCACTATACCCCAAATTCTTAAGCATATTGACAACACTTTTGTATGTACAAGCGCCCTACCACATTGTTTTATCTATAGTGAATTACAAATTTCTCCGAGCCCCTTCACTAAACACAGGAGTGGCTCCGCATACAATAATTTCGGTGGCGCGCAAATCAGTGGTGCTAACGATAACAAAAGATATTTCTGTAAAACCTATTGTATTTCAAAATTTTAATCTCAACTCGTCATGACACGTTACAATAGCACTAATATCTATGCAGTACTGTAATACCTGTATTGTTCCTCTTCATCAGATAAGATACCTTACTAAAGCATTTGCGCATATACCATCATTGTCCATAGTCTATGCACCCACTTTCCGTTTATCCATAACTTGTCTTTCCGTTGTCTTCAGCGAGACGTTCAAGAATTTGCACAACTAAAAGGGTGTTTCGAAAAAAAGGGGGAGGACCACTAGATTACAGACCGGAGTGAGATCCAAGTAAAATGTCGCTGTGTATCCTCCCTCCGTTACTTTTGCGCATTTTCCTTTACGAGGGAACGTCGAAAATGTTTCCTCGCTCAACAAGCCGCGAAATATCGGAGTACATACCTCGATTACTGCGTTCCTAAATTTCATGTCAATGCCCGTACACACATAATCTGTATGCATACTTTGTCGTTTTCGTATTCTGCAATGATAACTCGAAAGTTCCTCACTATCACCAGACCTCTCAAGTATTCCATGAGATACCGCAGGTTTGGGTGGCTTGCTAAGAACCGGGTTACAACTTTTAAGACCTTGGTGTAACATCTGCATTTCCTAGGGCGTAAAAGAAAGGATGCTACAAGAAAATTATGCAGATGACACGCACATCTTGGAATCTATGTGAAGCGAAGCTTTAGTGAAGCGATTAATCAAATGCAATAAATACCTGGCGTCAAGAATGAAATGGAATTTGTCAATTTCAAAGCTGGTGTCAAGGAACCTGCAACAAACAACGCGTCCCTAATCGGTGAGAAACAAGCTTACCTTAACACGCTACTGGCACCGTACACACTTTTATTTATTTTATTTATTTATTTATTTATTTATTTATTTATTTATTTATTTATTTATTTTACCCTCAGGGCAAAGCATTACAGAGGGGAGTGGGTAATACATAATAACACTGAGAATACAAGCAACAGCAGAGAACAATTACCAAGAAATAGATAAGTTAGAATAAGTGAGCAACACAATAGATCATTCATTAGAAGCAGTAACAGCAGTCCGAAACAATACAGGGTCAGGAATTGTGGCAATTGAGGAAGGAAGGTGGTTCCAGTCATATGACGTGCGAGGAATAAAAGAATTCTAGAATGTTTTAGTTTTGCATATAGAAATGCCTACCTTATGTATGTGATCTTTGCGGCGTGAAACATATGAAGGGCGAAGAAGTAACTCGCAGCCAATAGACTCATAATGAAATATTTTGTGAAAAAGGCACAGGCGTGCAATTTTGCGTCGTGATGCAAATGAAGTTAGGCCCAGGGTAGTCTTCATAGTGGTTACGCTTGCTGTACGCCGAAAGTCAGAGAGAATAAACCGCGCTGATTTGTGTTGTACCATCTCCAGTAGGTCGATCAAACTCTTTACACCAGGGTCCCAGATTGATGAAGCATATTCTAGTTTTGAATGTACGAGTGTGGTATAGAGTAGAAGTTTCATGCTAGTTGGGGCTGCGTGAAAGTTGCGTTTCAGATATCCGAGCATGCGATTAGCTTTGTTAGTAATGTGCTCAATGCGCGCATGCCAGCTAAGGTTAGACGTAATATGAATTCCGAGGTACTTGTATCTTGTAACAGGATCAAGTAACACACCATTAAGAGTATATACTGTAAATTCACTATTAACACGAGAGAAGCGCATAAGTTTGCACTTTTCGGCATTTAAAGTCAGATTCCAAGTTTTGCGCCATGTTTAGATAGCGTTAAGGTCAGACTGAATCATGTGCTTATCACTATCATTTGTCATTTGCCGAAAAAGGACGCAGTCACCGGCAAAAAGATGTACAGATGAAGAAAGGTTACTGGGTAAGTCGTTGATAAATATAAGGAAAAGCAGGGGCCCCAAGACGGTGCCTTGTGGCACACCGGAAAGAACAGGGTGAAGGGTGGAATTAACATTGCTGACGGAAACAAATTCCTGACGATGGGTAAGGAACACTTGAAGCCATATTAGAATGTTAGTGTCTAATCCTACCATGCGCAGTTTTCGTAACAAAAGATTATGGGAAACCTTATCAAATGCCTTCGCGAAATCTGGAAAGATGCAGTCGGCGATCGAGCGGCAGTCTAAAATTGTGTGAAGTTTGTGCGTGAATAAGAGTAGCTGTGTTTCGCATGAATAGGACTTCCTAAAACCGTGCTGAGAAGGATTAAAAAACGAGTTTGATTCAAGGAAAGTGACAATATGTAAAAAGAGTATGTGCTCTAAGATTTTGCATGGGATGCTGGTAATAGATATGGGCCGGTAGTTAAAAGACGAGTGTTTATTACCAGGTTTATGTACAGGAACCACCTTACCTATCTTCCAATCGGCAGGTAGTTCACCGTTTTTCAATGATTCCTGAAATATTTTAGTTAAGGCAAGTGATGAATACATTTTAGTACTTTTCAGGAACTTTGTAGTAATGCAATCGATACTAGCACTGGAAGATATCCTAAGATTATCAATTATTTTAGCTATACCATCAGGATGGATGACTACAGGGTACATTGGGAGGAAGTTGTTATGATCCAGTTGAGGGAAATCCGTAGTTTCACCACTTGAAGAAAAGCTTGAAAAAACATCGTTCAGTACATTTGCACAGGCAGTGTCGGATATAGGTTCGTCACTTGAATTCGTTAGTATTATTCTAGACGTTTCAGAGGGGTTAATGACACTCCAAAATTTTCTTGGGTTATTGAGCGACATACCCGGTAGAGTGCTATTCTGGTAATTTGCTTTAGCGTTCATGACCGCAGAATTGTAAGTGTAAGCTGCAGACCGGCACTGAACGACTACCGGCACGACGTTTCTAAACCTGCGCCCACTGTCTCCTTGCCGAGCCCGGAAGAACAGCAGCACCCGGGGGCAAGCATAACCATGCCTCCAGACCCAAGGCCACGAGATATTCGTCGCAGTCAAGACTATTAATAGGCATCCGTATAAGGTGGAAAAGAACTCTCGTGTACTGAGGAACTGAAATGTACTTTAATGCGGCCGCGCATTGGTAGTTGGCGCCTGCCGGCTGAAGAAGATGCAAAATAAGCCTCCCTTGATGGCGCGTGCCAGAGAGAAGATGGCAATAAACATAATGGCTCTTTTCTTGAGGGCCTAACACATGTTAGCGAACACAAGCGCGGAATCTTACTGATATTGCTGTTAGGAATGTAGAGAAAAATCCGGCTTTATCTTCTTCTATTTGAAACATTTTGCCAGTTATTCTTAATTTCCCTTTCAATAATTTCACGTGGCTATTTCGTCTGACAAGCTGTTGAAATAGTTCAAACGGCATGCGAACGGGACACGAAGGCGCTGTGACTGCGCTAACCCGGCTCGCCTACCCTACCTGAACCAATGCTCGTAGCATTTGGACAAAAATAATATTGGAATGATAAGGCTGTATTAAAGATTTGCTGGTTGCTGTAATTACCCACACAGAAATGACGACGGCCTTAAAGCTGTTTGTCGCGGATTTTCTGCCTCCCTCGCCATATGCCATTTTCTTCTGCTTCAATGACTAAAATATACCCGTGATGTCCGCAAGGGGGTGCTGCGTTTACGTTAAACACCCTAGCGCTGGTTTCAAATAGGTGGTGTGGCTGTGCATCTGGTATGGCGGTCGTTGAGAAGATCGCGGCGCCGGCGGAAGGTATACGTTAGTAGAAGGACGCCTGTTCCTTGTTCTGCAGTTCCCCTCTGATGTGTGTTATTGCGTAGGCAAGGACGCGATGAGATTTTGTTACAATGCACCTACATGAAGCACTTAAATGCATAAATTGGTAAATACTACAATCACAGCAGCCTGTAGCGTTGGTGGCGCGAAATCATTGATGGTACTTTCTCACAATATATGAAATGATTGTGCACACGGCGCAGTAAAGTGAAAAAAGTTCTCGATGATACACTTCTCTGTTTTTTCTTGCAGTTTGTTCCGCATGCTACCTAGCCTTTAGTTCACTACAGTATTGGTCGAGGGCTGTCAAATTCTGCATGTGTTGCACTATGAACAACGAAGTGAAGATGAAAGGAGCGAAGTTCATTTGGCACGTGTGTAAGCAAAGTAATCAAATTATTGTGTTTTGCACTTTGCGACTGAACAGCAAGAGCAACTTTTATTGGGTTCCCTTGATCAGAAAGCAGGGTAGGATTTGGACAAGAAATCGGCTAGCAGTGAACAAACCAGCGTATGGAAAAAGTAGCAATTTAAAAAAATATATATTGCCTCTTGTTTTCGGTTCTACGGTTTCGGTATTATATTAATGCAAGGAAAAAGAAAACAACAGATAGGCATAACAAAATGGGCTCCATCAGCAACGCAAACCAGTCAAAAATATGGGGATACAGTGACTGCAGGAGATGCCGAATTCTGGGATTGTGGAAAATGATATTTCGTGGCGCTTGAGACTAGGAATAATACGACGGGTTCCTTGATCGTGAAACTTTCGGGATGGAATGAGCCACAGTGCTCTAGCAACCATCTGCGGCTTTTTGTGTCTCACTAGATCATTGAGAAATCCTTTCTTTTTCGATGATTTAATGCGCAAACCAACATCTGCTTTCTCCGAATATCCCTTCCTTCTCTCACTTTAGAAGGCATGTTACCAACACTGCTTTCTGTGCCAGAAAACGAAACAGTCGCAAGTTCTACCAAGGCCGATCATCGAGTCGTTTGATCACAAACAAACCGCGTGGGGCCGCCGCCGTCTAAGAAAGCGGCGAATAAATTTTTCGCTTCTCTTTCGCCATCTGCAAGACTCAGTCTCTCGTCTCCCAAAATTGCAACAGGGTACAGTAGCCGCCTTATTCATATATTAGGCCTGCTTTCGAGAATCCTCGCACTCCACGACCTAGAAAGGGAATTCCCAAGCACAGTGAACGTGTTACCTCACCTGCTCAAGGAATAAGGCATGAAAAAACAATAAAGAAATGCGGCTGTTCGTGCAGAAGGATGTCAGCACTACCTTTGTTATTTAACGGAATGCGCTGCGCAGAAACGTCACAACAGAACAGGGTCGATTAATATACCTAGTGATCAGGGCACTCCGCCAGACGGACGCAATGGCCTAGGTGGCGGTAGAAGCCGTCGGCGCAGTAGCAGCCATAGGCGCAGTCAAGAGTGCACGCAGGTCCCACGACGGGCTTCTCGCACGTGCCTTCAGCGCAGCTGCTGCTCACGCACTCCTTCCATGTCTCGTTCTCCCCACAGGCCTGGGGCGTCGTTTGTGCTTTGGAAAAGGAAGCAAAACAGACAGTGGCGTAAACTCGTCCCTGAACACTTGAGAGGGCCTCGAGATCAAATACTCGCTGCCGCGACCGCATTAGGATGGGAATGTAGTGAAAGAAACAACTGCTTTTGACAGACTTCGCACAGTCTCCGCGGCCCCGAATCCGTGACTTTGCTAAGCAGCTCCACATGACACGTTACATACAACAGACGCACAACTCTTCTAAAGCCTCGACAACGCAACGTACAGCACGGATTACCACAGCCTGTCCTCTTCGTCAGGGACCTTCGACATGAAACGGAACATCTGTGTGTGTACGCTTCAGGTACGCGTGGAAGCTCCAAGCCCACGCATTGACGCATCTTATAGCGAGATATTTAATTGGAGCATTTATTTGCGTTTTAACTCAATTAAATACACGTCTACGTAATCTTACAGCGCACGTCAAACAATAAACCTGTAGCTGGTCAAAATTAAGCAAGACCGGTCCACTAAGGCGCCTCTCACACCTGTAATGCAGCTTCAGACCTTTAAATAACTGCAATTGAATTCGGAGGTAGGCTGATCCTGATATCGCTGTTGCAGTACAGTCACTAGGCTGAAGCATGTGAGCCTAGCTTTACTCACGGTTGATTAGAAGAGCAAACACACAAAACAAATGAATGATCTAGATATAAACACACATGAATTCGTAGTTGACAAACACCAACTACGCAAAATGCCCTGGTTATCCACTCTTCTAGCTTTTTTGCCTCTCTCTCCGAGTTTGGCGTCAATGTCTCGCCGAGTTTGGAGTGGATGCACTTGCGTAGTGGTGATGGCTCATACGCAAGGAATGCTGCTCATAGTTAAATGTTACCCAAAAGACACTTATCAATTTTTTTATTGGGAGGCGCAAATGATGAGCGAGTGTGAAGCAGTGAACCTCATTCACATCGTTTAAGGAGTAAAGTCTAATTCATTCTCGTGTGTTACGTCAACAAAAAGACCGTAGTCATGTGCACGTCAACATAGCAGTTACATGACGTAACACACTATCTACATGAATTTAGCACTTCATAACGTCAACACATAAGCGATACCACTAGCATTTACAAGTGCACCGATTCCCGTAGTGCGTAGAATCCACACGTCTTCCTTTTTTATTTCGTTGTATGTCCTTTCGCTGCCGCCTTCGTCACAACTTCTTCGGAGCGCGTGAGCAATCACTGTCTTCATTGCAGGCCCTACCTTTCTTTACATGTCCATCGCCAGCGGAACTTGCTTCATGTCGCACGCGAGAGCAGACGAGGCTTACTTCGTGTGTTTCATAGTGAATCATATGTACGGAAAAAGAACAGGAACCTCGGCGGCGAGGCCGCCTGTGCGTGGAAATAAAATTCAGTTGCCTTTCGGTCTCCACGATGTCTGGGCGAGCCTTTGATCTCAACCCCCCCCCCCCCCCCCCCGCTATTCCCTGAATATACAGACGGCCGCAACGGCGTGTCGCACTTTTATAATGAGGTTTATTCAATTAATAAGTTCACTATATTCCTTACGATAACCTAAGGGTTACTGGGTACCAGCTCAGGGTCCGAAAAACGACTAAGGTCCACAGACTTTAAATGATTAACAGGTCGAACGCGTGATGGCTCAGGTTAGAGCCATGTTTCCGACAAGTCGCCTTGTCGAAACAGTAGCTACAGAGGCATATTCCTTCTTCCACCACTCGTCATCTGCAGTAAATAAGTGGTGTACAATTCGGTCCACTGTTAGAGTGATAGCAAAAATGTTCAGCATGCGCGATTTTTTTTTTTTATCTGACAAGTTTCCAGATCGCCCTGTTTGGCGGCAGATTACTCGGGCTTCATGGCGTTAGTAGCTTTCGGTACACCACCGCCGGGTATTCACATCGGTTCAGTTCGTACTTGCAGGTAGAGTGCCGTCAGAGTGAGGGCCGCACAGTTGAACGAACTGTACAAGTGCGTCTGTGCTTGCCTGCGTTTCCGGTCACTCTCGTCAACCGCTGTTTCCGATGAGGGTTTTCGCCTCCTCTTTGCCCATCCCAATAGTTTTTTTCTACATATATTGCAAGCTCTTTTTCAGCGAATATGTGAAGAAACCAGATGTAGTTTTATCGGGGAATTTGCCTAAATACTTCCATCTGTCACTTCATACGTTGACATTGCAAAATCACAAAAGAGGCAGCTACATCAAGGGTATTTTTCCGATCATGCTACTTCATTAACTCCTTCTCAATCATTCACAATGGTCTCGACAATTAGTCAAAGGGTCAGCATGAGCTCCAGGAACAATAACCGCTAAAAGACAAGGCTGGAAAAAATATTAAACTAATACAGAGGCAGCCTAAGAAACACTGATAAACACCAGGAGAAACTTCGTCTTACCACACGCAAGTGCAATGACGCCTGCCAACAGTACCAGAACCTTCAGCTGCATGATGGCTACTTTCCTACAAGGACTGAGCCAGTGTCCCCCGTATTTATACACTGCGATCGCATCTTGTCTGCTTTGTCGAGACGCTACGTGTCACATTGTGTATCGCTAAACTCTCCTCCAGCCTTATCATGCGTTGTGCCCACGGCATGCACGTGCACATGAGGCGATGGCTTCTCTGGCGAAATTGTGCTTCAAGCAATTTTTTTTTTCTGTGCTTTCGTTCAGACGTTCTAACATTCAGACAGCGCTGACCTGTCTTGTCTCTGTATAGACATGGTGCAGCAGATTTTTCACGGTACACACCAGCACCTCCTGAAGCGAGTGCGCTTGTGGAAGACAAGGAGGGTTCATTTGAGTTCGTATCTCAAGGAGCACATTCTGAAAAGCCCTTGCCTGCCGCTCGCAAAAATTTTAAGCCTGTCAACCGCATGACTGCCTCTGTAAAGAAGCAGGCATTGCCAATGTTTATGTACCTTAACCACGAGCGCCTGCACTCCAATGTCAAGATTTCCGAGAGCCTTGAGCTTGAGATCTTTTTCAAGGCGAAGACACATAAGGCCGTTGTAACTTTCCGGGATAATTGTATCTGAGCGGCATTCTTGGCCATACGTTGTTTCAGGTTACAGCCGATGCATGTGAGTGCGTTAAAAATTGTGGATCGTTTCCTTGTTAATAACTGAGAACAAATCGTGTGATTCCTTGGCTCTAGTAACCCTGAGCGTATTACAAGTCATTTACTGCTGACTTCCGAGATCTGTTTTATAGTTTAGCACATGAGTTCTTGTTGCAGCGAGTGACGGAAACTATAATATATTTGAAAAATAACACCGCTTTCATTGACCGGTGGAACAAGATAAAAAAATTTCTAGAACGTGTTTTCTAAAAAACCTATTGCATAAATGGAAATGAGCTAGCGAATTTTCTTTTTTCTTTCTACTTATTTCATCACGTATATACCTAGGGGGCCGCTTGCAGGAACATTTATTAATGAAAATAATAACAAATTTAAGAACTTTTTTCTAAATGTTAAATGGACAGCGCCTAGTCCGCACAAGGAATGGTTCTTAACTTCGTTATTATTTTCGTTCGTGCAAGCCACCCCTGCTCATCCGTCAGAACAGCGTCTATAATTAGGAAATGCTGAAAAGGACTTCTTGTATGGTGGGAACTTATGCAAGTTAAGCTCACTTTTTTGTGTATCTGCATCCCGTCTGAATGCAATGCCCCATTCGCAGCATGTTACATGTAGAGCAACGCTTTAAAACAAAACCCTCACAAATTCCATAGCGATTTTTCATCAAAGTAAAAAAAAACAGCACTGTCCCGATCACATTTATCCAGTAATCGTCGAAAGCTGGACAAGGAGGCCTGCAGCTTAACGGTGGCGTGACGAAGAAATTCTGGCAACAACAAGGCGCTCTTTTATGAAGAGCTTAAGCAAATTCTTCATCAACGCGGACATTGGGAGCGTCTAATAGAGGAGTGTTTCTTTTTTTTTTTTTTTGCACTTGATCTAACCCCCGCTGCTCTCTGCGCATTCGCCGCATTATATTCTAAAGTGTGTCATCTTATTTGAGGGGTCTTCGAAACACAAGAAGTTGTCTCTCTCTCTTGGTTTAGTAGTTGGGATACTCGGCTCTCACCCAGGTGGCGCGGGTTCGATTTGCCGGTGCTGGGAAAGTTTCTCTTTGAGCTTTTTTCTTTTTTCTATTAACATCTTTAGCCTGCATCGACAGGGTGACAGGTTAGGTTAGGTTAGGCCGACGGCGTGCCCATGATACGAACCGTCTCGTGGCTTGCGTCGCTATAGCAAAGCGGCGGAGGAGGAGGAGTAGGTTTTAATGAAGAGAAAGGAAGAGAGGTCGGCCTGGAGAGCGTGTCTCTAGCCCTCTACTCCTCACTGGGGAATGGGGAAGTGGGATATACAGGGAAAGGTAGGTGGCGGGTGATTATGATATGGTACAATGAGATACTATATACACGTTGTCCAATATGCGGATGCGCACTGGAGACGCAATACACGTAAGAGTAATCTTGTCTATACAAAAAGTAATCTTGCCGCGAAAAGTTATTGCGCAAACACATTTCGCACTGACTACACGTCTCACAGCTTCTAGAGGCGATCGTCTAAACCAGTCTCACTTAAAAAGTTCAAAAGTGCTTTTATGGCACGTTGGGCACAGTCAACACTCCTCCACGCGCCCAAAAGCTTTTCTTCTGAAAAGGGGCGGGAGTCCAAGCTGTCAACAGTAGATTTGAGTTTTCTTCGTTCGGCCGCATATTGAGGGCACACGCAAAGTGCGTGAGCTATTGTCTCGAGAGTGTGACAGACGCTACATTCAGGGTCCCGTGCTTGTCCAATCTTGTGAAGGTATCGGTGGGTGTATGCCACACCCAGCCGTAATCGATGAATGAGTGTTTCCTGCCTTCTCCGCAACCGAGGTGGAAGCCGGAATTGTAATCCAACGTCAAGTCTATATAGGCGCTCTTGTCAATGTTCGGGGTTGTCCCAATGTCGCGCCGTAGAAGTTTTAATGGTGGTATGGAGCAAGGTGTTAATGTCATGCCGGGAAAAATGAATTCTTATAATGGTTCCGTCAGTGTGCGCCCTTTTTTGCTTCCGCGTCAGCCTGTTCGTTTCCAGCTATTCCACAATGGCCAGGAATCCACTGCAGCACGATGGTGTGCCCGGAATGAGACGCCTCAGCAAGCAGAGACATGATGTCATAAACCAGAGGACTATATGCGGTTCTGTCATTCATATAATTGCTGATGAGTTGCAGTGCTGGTTTTGAATCACAGAACACTGTCCACTTCTCGAGACTCTGTTGCAGTATGCAACGAACTGCTTCTCGAACTCCGGTCAACTCAGCTGCTGTAGACGATGTCCTGTGTCCTATCTTGAACCGTTGTGCGATCCCCATTCCTGGCACCGTGTAGGCCGCCACGGAAGAGGTCTGTGTCACGGAACCATCTGTAAAAACATGTTCGTAATGTCCATATATGTAAGCAATGTATGATAGCGCGAAATGCTTGAGACCAGCAAGCGGCATTTTCGACTTCTTCGTTATTCCAGGGATTGAGAGTCTCACCGTTGACTTTGCCATCGTCCAGAGTGGGACTTTGGGTATGTCATACGGTTCGATGTCCGACGGCAATAAGTCTTGCTGCGACAACACGGCTTCTGAGTAAGCGGACACAGGCCGTACGCTTGTGATGTTCGCGACTGGATGATTCCTGTGTCTAGTCAGTAGCCTTAGATGCACTCGCAATGGCTCATGTTGCAGATAAACTCGAGCTGGGCACGCACGTGCCTCTGCAATAGTGCCCCAAGTAGACGCACATCGTGGTAGACCTAGGCAAATTCTCAGTGCGCGAGCCTGAGCACTTTCAAGCGTGCGTACAACAGTTGTACTAAGCCAAGAACGTACAGGCGCACTGTAGCGGAAGTAGCCAACAAAAAGTGCCTGGTAGAGCTGCAGAAGACTTGGATGGCCCCCATGATTTTCCAGACATATGTCGAATGATCTGAGTAAAGCTGTCCACCTTTCTTCTTAATCCAGAGAGGTGCTTCGACCAAGATAAGTCACGGTCGATGGTGACTCCGAGAAACTTGTAGTGGGTTACTGAAGGTATAATCTTCCCATTAATCATAACGGGGTAGCAGGCCATTGACTTCCGTGTAAATTCCATGGTTACACTTTTTTCCGGTGAGAGCTGCAGTCCGCGACTGTTTAGGTATGTCGACGTTATTGACACCGCGCGCTGCAGCTTCGTTTGCACTTGCAAGCGCGTTAAGCTCGTGGTCCATATACAGATGTCGTCTGCGTACACAGAGACCGAGACTGTGCCTGCGTGTTCTTTGACCAGTCCAATGAGAACGATATTAAATAAAGTTGGGCTCAATACACCTCCTTAAGGCACTCCACGATAGACGGGGTGGTTCATTGTTTCACCGTCTGGAGTTGTCATGAATATTGTTCTCCCTTGAAGATAGCTGGCTATCCACTGATGCATACGTCCCCCGACGCCACATTCTTCTAGGGCATTTAAAATTGCATCATGTAGAACGTTGTCAAAAGCACCCTTGATATCTAGAAAGACAGCAGCCGTTAATCGACGGCGACTTTTCTGATGTTGAACAGTTGTTACTAGGTCAATGACGCTGTCGATTGACGACCTACCCTTTCGGAAACCTGCCATTGCGTCTGGATATATATTACGCTTCTCCAAAAACCACTCCAGGCGCGTCGAAACCATGCGTTCCATGGTTTTACCTATGCAACTGGAAAGCGCCACAGGTCTGTAGGAAAGCATAGCATGGGGTGTCTTGCCTGGTTTCAATAATGCCACGATTTTGCTTGTCTTCCAGTGTGCAGGCACAGTTCCCGAGGACCAGGAGAGATTGTACAAAGCCAGGAGCTCTTCAGTCGCTCGAGGGCCTAGATGGCGCAAGGTAGAATAGGTAATGCCATCAGAACCAGGCGCACTTGAGTGTCTTGAAGAGGAAATTGCTGCACGTAGCTCTTGCAGCGTGAATGGGAGGTCGAGACGATCGTCCATTGTTGGAGGAGCACACCTGAGCACTGAAGCTACCGATGTTGTAGATCCAGAGAGGTGTATGCAGAAATCTTCCGCGATTTCCTTCTCACTGCGCGTTTGGATGATAGCCAAAGCTCGGAAGGGACGTAGCTGTTGTGGAGAAGATGGTAGTGTTCGTACAACATGCCATATTGTGGACAACGGTTTTCGTGGGTCCAGGCTGGTGTAAAAGGACCTCCAACGTTGTCTGTCGAGCTTGTCTAAGTATCTTTGAATTTTCTTTTGCACACGGCGTGACGTCCTCAAGTCGGATATCAATTTAGTTCGCCTGTATTTCCTCTCGGCGCGACGACGAACAGCCCGCAGCTCTTCATATATAACGTCAACGGGTGTTCTTGAATTAGATGTTTGGATGATGCATGTTGTTGCGCGCATTGCTGCTGTAATGCGCTCTTCAATCTCTTTCGGTGAAATTATAGAGTTGCAGGATTCTTCTAGCTTGTTCTGAAAGGCATCCCAGTCAGTGCGTCGCGTATGAGAACTTGGAAGTCTTGTAAACCATCTCAGTTGTACATAAGTAGGTAGGTGATCACTGCCATACGTTTCAGCATCTGTGCACCAGACAGCAGAAGACGATAGGCATCGTGATGCCAAAGCGGCGAACGCGCAGAGAACAGTGGGTGTGAGATCAAATGCAAAAAACCTCTCCCGTATACTAGCACTTTAGCTCTGCATCGTTGCTAGCGACCGACAACTTCTGAACCTTTCTGGAAGGCTTCTAGGCCAGGAGGAATCGGGTAAGACCCTGTATTTCTATATGCTACTCTCGGCCACAATTCGGGAGAAATTGACTTTCGCGTGAAAATCACCGTCCCGCGGGTATGCACTGCTCCGTTAATTTAAAAAAATATCAATCAAGAGGTTTTTCACCCACTATCGGAAGCCAAGGTCAGTGCGGCACAGCACATAAAAGCTGCCACAAAGCCCGTCACTATGGTAGCACTTTTCACTCAACTTAATATCGATTCTTCAGGCTAGCAATGCCGCACAAAATGCCCATTACACAGTCAAAAAAGGATAGACACAGCACTGGACACAGCGTCTGTTATATATTCACTTATCAGTGAAGACATCCATCTTTTATTGTCGGCTTCTGCCAGATCTTTCCATCTGACTATAGTCCCAGAGCAATCATGAGCGATAGGCGCTTGCCTACAATTTCGGCGTATTACATGGTCCTCTAGAGAATTCTAGGGACGAGAACGAGTCTCCCGTAGACATGTGTGGCAACGCATGCTGTCTAGACGTAACAAAAACAAAAACGATAGTGGAACACGCCTACTTGTACGGAGGTGTCGGGTGCCTGAACAGAGCGGCAGCATTTTGGGACAACCGCGCTTATCAAGATAAGGCTAGCGCATCTGGAAGCAACACGCAGGCGGGTTATGTTTAATTTCCATAAATGTCTGTTCGTAGCACCAGAAGTGGTGGTCAAAAAGAAGAGAAAGCAAAATAATTCTGGCGATATAAAGTACAGAGACTGCGCCATGTTGTATAGTCGCAACGACGAATTACCCATTTTAAATCAGAGGCAGGCTCATAGGGCCGGCGTTTCATGCAGCTCCTTCCGTGAGCAAATACGCTATCGTTTCTTTATACTTCTGTTGCGCTATGTTATGTTATGGGCGAATTGATGTCAGAAGATTTAGGTAGAAAATACCTTGGTTACACCATTTTCAAAGTACTCAGAAACATTGCTCAAGTAAAAAAAGCTTAACTGAATGTTCTTCGTGTTCTTGAGGATTTAATAGCTTTCTGATAATCATTGCTTACAGTTATGCATAGTCGCGGCCACCATATTGCAGAGTGCAGAAAAAAAAGGGCAAGCTGCATCCATGCATTATGTGTCAACGTTAGCTGAAACTCACGCACAGGCACTATGACCGTGCGACCAACACTTTTAAGTTTTTTGTCGACGACGGATTCTACAGTCCATTGGTTTCTCAATAAATGTAGCGGAAGCTCTGGCCTAGCATCGCGTAGATCCCTACGCTCGCCGAAAGCAAGCGTGGCTGTTAAATGAGAGTGCCTGAACACTTTGTCATGACTCCCGCACGTCACATGGTTTCCGCATGCAGACCTTGACGCAGATTGCGCAAGCCCCCTCCTGCTCTGCCACACAGCTATAACCTAAACCCCGACCCACAGTTCCTTTTGTGGCGCCAGCGGACATGTTGGCCGTAAAAGAAGTAATTACGCAACAAAAGCACTTCTTCTACGTCATCCCAATTCGAACGTACTCCTTCCAACCATAAGGCCATCTGATATGACCAGCTGCATTAATATGAATGCCAGCACACCGCTATATTGGCTAACTGGGTACGAACCCCAAGTCAACTCTCCTCCTTGGGCACAGACCTGGGCCAGCAGCGGACCGCGTAGAGCTTCACCAAAGATGCGGGATTTCTTTGGACTATTTTCCTTATTTCTCTGCAAAAGCCAATGTCAGCCTGCTTAATATGGAACAGAAGCATCGTGCTTCAAAACCTCCAGGAAGTCGAACGGCGCCGAAAGAAGTGCCGACATTAATGCCATCATGATCACTGCTCCCAGTGATGGCTATTCTGACAATCGCTTTTATTCTGGGGCGAGCTCCAAGGTGAAAAACAAAGATTAAAGTGCGAAAAAAAAAACGACGATAAGGAACACTCATCGACAGGACGGGGTGCCATGCGCGCTCTTTGCCCTCGTTTTTGCGAGCAGTCTAGCTAAATCAGAATCAGATCTCGAAGCTAAAGTTGAGGATACGTCGTCGGGGCAATCCTCTTTAAACTGCCGCAACAGCACTTCGGAACGGTATGAATCTTTCACAGAAACAATATTTGAACTTGATGCGAAACTTCTGTCGCTAACTACGCGCTTTTCTTCCCCTACCAAAGATGTAAACTTTACCAAAATTCTGAGTCGGGTTGACGTCTTGCAGTCAAAAATTGATTCAATGAATACGCAGGCAGATTTCACTCACCTGGGGAAAATATCCGTAATGCAAGACAAAATCAATGATTTGACATATCTATCAGGAAGATCCGACATCTTGTTTTATGGCATTGCCCACAATGACCAATCCGAAAATTCGGAATGTCCGACTGTACGGTCGCAAATTTTTGCAAAGAATCAACTCTACTTGGGTGTCAAATACATTGCGAGAGCACACAGACTGGGTGGTTTCGTTACTGCAAATACGCGACCGAAGTTGACCCTATTTTATCCCACGGCTTAAAAGTAAAAGCAAAATTTGAAATTTAAAAGGAAAGTTTGAGTATTGCACGAGTGTATTCATAAAATGTGCGTGATGCACTGCATAGGCTCTGGCAGTTGATTCAGACAATGAAGAAGGACCAGGACCGAGTGCGCCTTGTTTTCAAGCGCAGCTCTTGGGCTCGCATTCCTGCGGCGAGCGTCGGCGCCAGTGGGGGCGGCGGCGTAACCAAGTGTACGAGCACAGAGAAAGACGAAAGAGAGAATGCAGAGCAGCATATTGACACGTGTACTTACCTTTATCGGGCGACCACGTTTCGCCGCCGAACAAATGTTATCGCACAGCGCGGGACGCGCCTGCATATATCCGAAGTTTCTGGAAAGTTATCGATGCTTCTATCCGCTGTCTGTTGTCGCCGAACCTTGTATTATCTGATTTCATCGCGTGACGTGAATGGGGTAGAACTTTGTGGAAGGCACGCGGGTCCGAACGATTAGACTAGAACATTCGATGACTGCTGTATAAAAGCCGACGCGCTTGACCCGCCGATCAGATTTTCGACGATCGCCGACTGTGTTCGCCGTTATCGTTGCGCTTTAAGTGTAGCCTGTTTTGTGGGCACAGGTTCACCTAATAAAAGCTAGTTTTGTCTTTCACAGTACTGCTACTGTGTTCTTTAACGTCACTACTACGTGACATCTGGTGGAGGTGCTAGTGCGTTCATGTACCGAACGCCCCCGCAAAGCCGCGATCCAAGCCCGAAGCCCGAGGACAAAACTGACATCCCCCAAGACCAGCGTGCTAGCCGCAGACTGCAAGGACTGCCCCCAGAGCACGGACTTCTACCTGAGTCGACAAAGAAGATCGTGGTCAAAACAACCCCAATGGCTGCCCCAGCGTCCCCCGTTATCCTACAACAACCTCGGGACCCACCGACCTTCCATGGAGCAGCGACTGAAGACCCAGAATCCTGGTTGGAGACCTACGAACGAATCGCGACTTTTAACAACTGGGACTCCGACGACAAGCTGCGGCATGTATACTTTGCCTTAGAAGATGCCGCCAGAACGTGGTTTGAGAACCGGGAGTCGACCTTGACGACATGGGACCTCTTCCGTACCGGCTTCCTGCGCACCTTTACGAGCGTCGTACGCAAGGAAAGGGCCGAAGCCATGCTGGATGCCCGAGTGCAGCTACCTAACGAGAACGTTGCCATCTTCACGGAAGCAATGAACCGTCTGTTCCGCCATGCCGACCCGGATATGCCCGAGGAGAAGAAAGTCCGCCTTCTCATGCGTGGTGTGAAGGAAGAACTTTTCGGCGCAATGATACGAAGCCCACCGAAGACCGTAGAAGAGTTCCTTCGCGAGGCCACCAGCATCGAGAAGACACTCGAAATGCGGAACCGGCAATTCAACCGCCGTACAAGCTCTACCCACTACGCAGGAATTCAATCACTGGCCACGGACGATCTGCGCGAGACCATCAGGGCCATAGTGCGCGAAGAACTGTGCAAGGTCTTGCCTTCGTCGCAGCCTCAAGTGGCCTCGATCGCCGACATCGTGAAAGAAGAGGTGCACCGATCGCTTGGAGTTCCTGAGGTGCAACTAGAATCACCACAGCCCCAGCCGGAAGCGATGACCTACGCCGCCGTGGCACGCCGTCAAGGCCCCCCTCCGCGACCGCGCCAGGGCCCTGTGACGCCGCAAATCCGTCGTCCGCCGCCGCGGCCGCCAGCACGCCCACCAGTCGCCCAGCGCACCTACGCGAGGAAGACGGACATTTGGCGAGCCCCCGACCACCGCCCGCTCTGCTATCACTGCGGAGAAGCCGGCCATGTGTACCGCCGATGCCCATACCGCGACTTCGGACTGAGAGGGTTCGCCGTCAACGCGCCGCGTCCACAGCTTGGCTAGCGCCCACGTGACATCGCCGATTACCTCGCCGCTACTCAGTGGAGCCCTCGACGGCCGTTCCGTTCGCCGTCACCAGGCCGCTACCTGTCGCCGCAGCGCCGACCATACACCGGTCCAGGCCGGGGCCGCTCTGCGAGCCCATATCCGGAAAACTAAAAGCAGCAACCGATGGAGGTGCGGTTGCTGTTCGTCGAATCGACGAAGATCCTCCGCCGCCGACGAAGACGACGAAGAAACGATCTCGACGACATAATAACGACCCGCCGCCGTCCCGACGAAGTCAGGAAGCCAAGACTACACCGACGAAAGACGACTTGACGAGGCGACGTTCCAGCTTCACTTCAACACGCCGCAGCCGTGATCCGACGCCAAGACCTAATTGCAACGCCAGACAAAGAACCACCGACCTCGACGTGCTTCTTGACGGCCACGCAGTTACCGCCTTAGTGGACACAGGGGCTGATTACTCCGTCATGAGTGGACACATTGCCGTCCAGTTGAAGAAGGTTAAGACTGCATGGGAAGGCCCTCAAATTCGCACCGCTGGAGGACACCTGATTACGCCGACTGCAATCTGCACGGCAAGAATAACTATTCATGACCGGACTTACCCTGCCACCTTCGCTATCCTGCAACAGTGTTCACGAGACGTCATTCTCGGTATGGACTTCCTGAACCAACACGGCGCAATCATCGACCTGAAGTCGAAGTCAATAACGCTGTCGGAAGATAAAGCGATACCACCGGAGAGCCCTCGTAGTCACCACGCCTTGAGTGTGCTCGAAGATCAAGTGAGCCTCCCGCCTCGCTCCAGCACTGTTATTTCGGTCGGCACCGAAATACCCGCTGACGTAGAAGGTGTCATCGAAGGCGACCAACGTCTACTGCTAGACCGTGAAATTTGCGTCGCAAGAGGGATCGCTCGACTGCATGGAGGGAAAACTGAAGTGTTGCTGACAAACTTCAGCCAGGAGTTCAAGCACATCAACAAGGGCACGACGATCGCGTACATCGAGGAAATTCTGGAAACCAGTAATGCGTTTGTCCTCTCGGATTCCGCCGCATCTACCCCGACGACCATGGTTCCCGAACCAGACTACGACATTAATCCAAGTCTCCCCGTGATTAAGTAACAGCAGCTCAGAAGTCTGCTCCGACGATACAAAGGCTGCTTTTCGACGTCATCGAGGATTCGACAAACACCAGTCGCCAAGCGTCGCATAATCACCGAGGAGTACGCTCGACCAGTCCGCCAGAGCCCTTACCGAGTTTCGCCGCGAGAACGTGAAGCTATAAGAGAACAAGTCGACGAAATGCTGCGCGACGACATCATCCAGCCGTCGAAAAGCCCGTGGGCATCCCCTGTTGTCCTGGTGAAGAAAAAGGACGGAACCCTACGTTTCTGCGTCGATTATCGTCGTCTGAACAAGATCACGAAGAAGGACGTATACCCCCTCCCACGGATAGACGACGCATTGGATCGGCTCTGCAACGCTAAGTACTTCTCGATGGACCTCAAGTCTGGCTATTGGCAAATAGAAGTCGACGAAAGAGATCGCGTAAAGACCGCCTTCATCACCCCAGACGGCCTCTACGAGTTCAAGGTTATGCCATTTGGACTGTGCTCGGCGCCTGCAACGTTCCAGCGCGTGATGGACACGGTTTTAGCGGAATTGAAGTGGCAGACCTGTCTCGTTTACTTGGATGACGTCATTGTATTCGCCTGAAATTTCGACGATCACCTTAGGCGGCTTGCCACAGTACTAGAGGCCATCAAGTCATCAGGGCTCACTCTGAAGCCAGAAAAATGCCGCTTCGCTTACGATGAGCTTCTGTTCCTAGGCCACGTCATCAGTAAATCCGGAGTACGCCCCGACCCCCAGAAAACAGCTGCCATCGCAAAGTTCCCGCAGCCCACCGACAAGAAGGCAGTGCGTAGATTCCTTGACATGTGTGCCTACTACAGGCGCTTTGTGAAGGACTTTTCACGCATCGCCGAGCCGTTGACACGTCTAACTAAATGTGATGTTGAGTTCAAGTTGGAAACGCCGCAGGCCGATGCATTTGAAGAACTCAAACGACGCATGCAGTCGCTGCCGGTACTTGCGCACTTCGACGAGTACGCCGATATAGAAATCCATACTGACGCCAGTAGCCTAGGCCTCGGTGCCGTTCTAGTCCAGAGAAAAACGGAGTCGAATAGGTGATAGCCTACGCTAGCCGGTCGCTGTCAAAAGCGGAAGGCAACTATTCTACGACCGAAAAGGAATGCCTCGCCATCGTTTGGCTACAGCTAAATTTCGCCCTTATCTTTATGGCAGGCCATTCAAAGTCGTCAGTGACCATCACGCGTTGTGTTGGCTAGCGAGTATAAAGGATCCTTCAGGACGACTGGCGCGGTGGAGCCTCAGACTACAAGAATACTACATCACTGTAACCTACAAGTCCGGACGAAAACACTCCGATGCCGATTGCCTATCACGCGCCCCCATTGACCCGCCGCCGCAAGACGACGAGAATGACGACGCCTTCCTTGGAATGATAAGCGCGGAAGACTTCGCTGAACAGCAACGGGCAGACCCGGAGCTAAAAGGCCTCGTCGAATATTTGGAAGGGCACACCGACGTTGTCCCCAGGGCATTTAAGCGCGGATTATCTTCCTTCACGCTTGAAAACAATCTACTCGTGAAGAAGAACTTCTCACCAGTCCGCGCCAACTACCTTCTTGTTGTCCCGTCAGGACTTCGTCCAGAAGTATTGCACGCCCTACATGACGATCCAACCGCTGGACACCTCGGATTTTCCCGGACACTATCGAGGATACAAGAAAAGTATTATTGGCCGCGCCTGACCGCCGACATCGCCCGTTATGTCAGAACATGCCGAGACTGTCAGCGACGCAAGACACCGCCGACAAGGCCAGCCGGATTACTACAGCCAATCGAGCCTCCTTGCCGACCATTCCAGCAGATCGGGATGGACTTGCTGGGACCCTTTCCGACGTCAACAACCGGAAATAAGTGGATCGTCGTGGCGACGGACTACCTCACCCGCTTCGCTGAAACTAAAGCACTGCCGAAAGGTAGCGCAGCCGAAGTGGCGAAACTCTTTGTCGAAAACATCCTGCTGCGACATGGCGCCCCAGAAGTCCTCATCACCGACAGAGGAACGGCCTTTACAGCGGAGCTCACCCAAGCCATTCTGAAATACAGTCAAACAAGGCACAGGAGGACAACGGCCTACCATCCGCAGACGAATGGTCTTACGGAGCGGCTGAATAAGACCCTCGCCGATATGCTAGCGATGTGCGTCGACGTCGAACACAAGACCTGGGATGCCGTCCTGCCGTACGTAACATTCGCTTACAACACGGCGGTGCACGAAACAACACAGATCACGCCGTTCAAGCTGGTCTACGGCAGGAACCCGACGACGACGCTCGACGCCATGCTGCCGCACGCCACTGACGAGGAGAACCTTGACGTCGCTACCTATCTCCAGCGCGCCGAAGAAGCCCGACAGCTCACCCGCCTGCGGATCAAGAACCAGCAGAGGACCGACAGCCGACACTACAGCCTCCGACGACGCTTCGTCGAGTACCAGCCCGGCGACCGTGTTTGGGTATGGACCCCGATACGCCGACGAGGACTCAGTGAGAAACTACTCCGACGCTATTTCGGACCCTACAAGGTCATCCGACGTATTGGCGCTCTGGACTATGAGGTCGTGCCAGACGGCATTTCGCATTCACAGCGGCGCCGCGCACAATCTGAAGTGGTCCACGTGGTGCGCCTTAAACCCTTCTACGGACGCTGACGAAATTCCTTATTTTTGTTGTTTTCTTTGCTGCGGGTGTTTTCGTTTATGTGTAGCATCGGGTCGATGCTTTTTAAGAGGGGGGTATTGGCACGTGTACTTATCTTTATCGGGCGACCATGTTTCGCCGCCGAACAAATGTTATCGCACAGCGCGGGACGCGCCTGCATGTATCCGAAGTTTCTGGAAAGTTATCGATGCTTCTATCCGCTGTCTGTTGTCGCCGAACCTTGTATTATCTGATTTCATCGCGTGACGTGAATGGTGTAGAACTTTGTGGAAGGCACGCGGGTCCGAACGATTAGACTAGAACATTCGATGACTGCTGTATAAAAGCCGACGCGCTTGACCCGCTGATCAGATTTTCGACGATCGCCGACTGTGTTCGCCGCTAGTTTTGTCTTTCAGTACTAGCTAGTTTTGTCTTTCACAGTACTGCTACTGTGTTCTTTAACGTCACTACTACGTGACAATATGAAAGACGCGAGCCGCGAACGGCGGGGACCAATGAGAGCGGCCCCTTCAATGACGTTCGCGTGGGAAGCTGGTGTTGACTTCCCCATATACGAAGATGAGACGAGTGCCCTTCGGACGACTTCGGGGTATTTAGATAACACGACCTTTACAGAGGTGAAGATGTTGGGCCCGTGGCCTCGTGTATCTTATGTGCAAGGCTACAAAGGCGCTGCTGCGTCTTTTGAAATGCACCAGCCTGTATGAACGCCTGTGACCAACTCAGAGATGAACGCTTGTCTTTGTAAATGTGCGAAGTGTGACCTGCTCTCTTCCTTCTGCACTTTCAGAACCCTTCCCCCTTCCTCGGTGCAGGGTAGACTACCGGGCTCAGCCTGGTAAACCTCCCTGCATTTTGTTTATGACTTCTCTCTCTCTTTTTCTTGCCTTAATATATCGCGAAATCAAAACTCGCAGAGAACGGCGCTCAAATTTCGCATCAGGGAGTACCGTAATCGTCGATGAATCTTTATAATAAGCTTTTTGCGGACAACCGGAGTGTGCAGAATCCAAATGTCAATCGTCATGTACTTATTCCAAATCGAACCAGTCGGAGAAATTCGCCCCCGATTTCTTCGCTCGTATGCACTGCCTCATGCCTGTCAGCGCTGCTTCCCTGCCCCACTTAATATTGTGATAACTTTCCCACTCTCTTTTTGTAACCGAATGTTAGAATCGCACCACCTAAGTCTGCAGCCTTGTCATCATTTCCCAAATCATGTTCTGCCCCCATCGTGGCACTGACTGAAACTTGGTTGCAAAAAAAAAGATTATCGGATGGCGCTTTTCAAGCTGGTTGGGCCGAGCGTAATTTTTTTTCTCTCCAAAATGATATAAAGAAGAGGAGGTTGCGTCCTTATCGCCAATTAAATGAAATTTCTTGCTTTACACACTCGTATTCATTCCTTCTTAGAGCGTGTGTGGGTATTGATCGAGTTCGGCTCTGTTCATATAATTGTTTGCCAAGTTTACCGCCCTCCGATATGTGAATGAATTTAACTGCAAAGTATTCTCATCATGGGCAATTTTCACACTCTATTTTGCTAATTTTTTGGAGACCTATACTTTCCAGAAGAATACTGGCGCATGTACTCCGTTCCGTCAGGCCATGCCGAGCCTCGTACGTTTCTTCAAACTTGTATAGACATTTCCATTACCCCACTTATCAGCCATCCCACACCATGCTCTCCAACATCTGCAAGTGTACGCGATTTGGTATCAACAAATGATCCTGGCATTATTTCAAACATAACCCACTTTACTGGTCTATCCTATCATGCTATCCTAACCTGAGTAGACCACTAAACAAGCCCCAAAATATTTCTTAACAATGATGATGGTATTGAAGGGTGAAATTGGCAGCAATCAATTCCGAACTTTCTCGTTCTGCTAATTGTTTTCTCGGGGGGAAATTAACGGACACAGTTGCATAAAACTGGAGTTTGCTTAAAAGCGTTCTAACCAATCTATTATATAAGTTGATACCTGTACTAACTATTAGTAATAGTGAAAATGTGCCACGGTTTAACCATCAACTACGGCGCTTTAAAAATAAAAAAAAAAGATTGCACAGGCAAGGACAAAAGCGCCATCTTTTCGATTCGTGGCAGAGTTACAAAGACACGCTATAAAAAGTATCAGTTCCTGCGCAAACCACCCAACTCCGTTTTTTACCGCGGCTTGTCATCGATGGTTACTAATGAACTTCGCAGATTATGGCACGTCAATACCAGCGCCGCTGTAGGTTCGAATCATCTTCGTCGCCAGTTGGTGACAGAACCAACTTCTAGCGGCGGTTTCAAGGCAAGACTGATTCAATTTCTGAATATGTAGCAGAACTGCGTTCCCTCTCGAGTTCGTACTACTTCGTGTATTTTTTTAGATGAAGCGGTGAAGGAGAGATTCCTTTGTTGATTGCGAAGAGAATATACTCAGCGGGTTTTCTGATGGAAGATAAAAAGTTAACATTTAGTTCCGGTGTCCTAGGGATCCGGAGACGAGAGTAGAACAGCATCAAAACAGTTTATTGCTATATCATGCAGCAAGAACGCAAGTACAAATGAAGGTGGCCAGAAGAGAAACATTCCTGTCTAATGAGCACTCGCGATCGGGTCATGTGACTATCTCGAAGCTTTACTTGCTGACATTATCGACAACACGTGGCGCTATCACATACATGCCATTTCCTCCCGCTTAATTAATTTTTGGAGGGCCACCGTTATACAAAAAAGGTGGTAGATGACCCTAAATTTTGACTTACGTATCTTTAAGTGACACTTGAACGTCGGCGTTGGTGCTCCTAACTTTCGGAGAATGGAACGCACGAACCGCACTCGGAAGCAACTGTTTTCCATTAATTAGCCCGTTAAATACTATACCACCTTCTTGTGTGCGACATCATTAGTGACGTAATTACTTCCAGTTTCTGCTTAGAGGTTTCCAGGAATTTCTCCAAAGTCGTGCTCACGGGGGGGGGGGGGGGAGGTGTCTCTAAAGTCTGTGATATTGTGCTTTCGTGTGCTGCAATCGGTGATTTATGATGAATTCTAATTATTACAGACACTTCAGTAACTCAACTTGTAACTGAACTGATGCTCTTATATCATATCTATAGCGTGTGTGTCACAACTCTATTGATTATCCTGCAATTGATGGCCTGGGTCTAGGCCGCGCCGTGGTGAGGAAAGAGGCCCTGTCTCTCGGTAGCTTCCCAGGCTTGCTAGATGGCCCAAAGTTGGTCCTGAAGATCTGAGCTAGTCAGTGCAGCTCTCCACCGCGCCTCTAGTTCATCCGAGGGACTGCAATTCTCCTCTGAACAATTGCAGAATACCACAGTATACGAAATAGGGTGGCTCCTCTATCATCACATAATTTACATTTGTCATCTGGAAACATGCGGCTAACATGTACCGGGTTCATGTAAGTTCTGGTTTGAAGGCGCCTCCAGTCAACAGCCTGAGACCAGTCAAATTTTGGGCTAGGAGGTGGCTATATACACCTCGACTTTCTATAGAATTGCGTAATGTCACTGAATGAGAAGAGTCTATCCCTATCCTTCCGTTCCATCTCCTCCTCGGTCAGAGCCTCCCCCCCCCCCCCGTCCTAATCGGGCGCTGTTAATGAGTCCTCGCGCAACACGACGTTCAGACTCGTTAAGGTTGAGGTGGTGGTGCATTCGCGCGCTGTATGGGCTGGAAACCAGATGATTCTCTTATCGTGAAGTGCCTCAGAGGATATGAGTTTGGCTTTACTGTTTGAATTCTTGCAGCCTCAGCTGATATTCGTCCCCTGGCTTAATTTCGTATAGCCAATTTAGAATCGCTAATTATGTGTCTACATTTGGGAAAAGCGATAGCCAGAACGATGGCAACCTCCTCCGCAACCTCAGATACCGTGGTTTTGATTGAACACCTGCGGATGTTTTTTGCTTTGTAGTAATTGCTACTGCTGCAAACGCTTGGTGATTTGAATAGTCCGTGGCATCCACGAATACTACTTCCTCGTCATTGCTATACTGTTTGAGTAGAGCTTTAGCTCTGTTACTCAGGGTTTCTATTTTTGGGTAGATTTGCGATGTGAATCTTGCTTCTAATCTCCCTGGCCAACGCACCCTTGGGTCCTTGCTGGTTATGGTAATTCATAATTTATCGAGTATGCTTCTGCCAGTGCGGGTGCTGGCAAGTCTTTCCAACTCAGCTATCTGCACAGCTTCAATCAATTCTTCTAAGGTGTTATGCATGCCCAGCTGCCTAAATCTCTCAGTACTGGTGTTTCAGGGTAAGCCTATGGTCTGCTTAAAAGCTTTCTCTGTGAGTGTATTGATTTTATCCTTTTCTGCCTTGTACCACTTAAGGTACGCAGCTACGTAAATGATGTGGCTTATAGCAAAAGAGTGAATGAGCCTAACAATGCTAGCCTCCTTCATTATCTTATACCTGTTCGTGATTCTCCTGATCCAACTAATGGCGTTAGTGACCTTCGTAACGAGCTTTCTAAGAGTTTCTCCCTTAATTCGCTTCGACTCATTGTTGAGTCCCAGGATACTAATTTTTTTAACGATGGCAATGGCGCCGCCATTCTTCGTAACACCCCCCCCCCCCCCCTATCTGTATCTCCTCGTAATCTCTCTTCTTGAGGTATGGGTAGGTCTACCCATACCTCCCCTCAAAGGCGGCCTGTCTACCTACCCTCAAAGGCGGCCTGGCTTTGAGGTTAGGTCTGTAAGGAGAAGCTCTGATTACTCTGGAGCGCATTCAAACCCCGTGCATGAAAGGTACTCCTCCACTTTATCTACCGCTTCCTGTAATTTCTGTTCTATCTCTCCATCCCTGCCTCGCGAGATCCATATGGTAATATCATCCGTGCATAAGGAGTGATTGATTCCTTCGATGTCCTCGAGCTTTTCCGACAATCCTATCATAATGAGGTTAAAGAGCATGGGCGATATCCCGGAGCCCTGAGGCGAACTCGAACTGCCCATGTCCATCAACTTAGACTAAAATTCCCCCATGGCGAGGGTAGACTTCCTATTGGTTAGCAAGTCTCGAATGTAATTGTATGGCCGTTCTCCTAGGTTTAGGTTGCTGGCCCGAATGAGTATGGCTTAATATGCTGTTTGTCAAATGCATTCTTGAGATCCAACCCTAATATAGCTTTGGTGGACCTCGCTTTACTGTCTAGTACCTGCTGCTTCATTTGCAGCATAACGTCCTAAGTGGAGAGTCCAGCCCGAAAGCCCAACATAGTATTGGATATATTTCGTTTTCTTCCAGGCGATTGTTTATTCTGTTAAGGGATGCATGTTCCATAAGTTTTCTTGCGCAAGAGGTGGGAGATATCGGCCGTATATTTGCTATATTAATTGGTTCGCCAGGTTTAGAAATAAGTATAACCTGGGCTTCTTTCCACTGTTGTGTGGTAGTGCCCTTGACCCAGCGTTCATTTATGTATTTCGTCATTTTCTCCATTGCTTCATCATCCAGGATTCTTGGCATCTTGATATTAATCCCGTCTGGCCCCGGGACAAATTTCTGATTGAGTTTGTGCAGCACTGCTTTAATCTCTTGTGTAGTGAAGTCCTCATCAAAGTTCTCGTTAGGCTTTCCCTCTTACCGCCCTTGCTCGACGATTGGGTTGGGGGGAAGGTATGTAGCGCTTGCCTCAGTGACGAGTTTGTCTTCCTTCCCTTTGTGCCCGTGCAGAAACTTGCGCAAATTATGTTTTTGAACTATCCTGAGACTGTCTGGATCTCGCAGGTATTTGGGTATACGCGACATCTGTCCATGGAAAATTTGTCGATTGCAGGACTCATCCCATTGTTGCTTGCATAACTGCTTGCGATGCTCTTCAATCTATTTGTTTAACTCAGCTATTCACTTACGTAGACTCCTATTATACTGTCGCTGACGCCATCTATGTAGTAAAGATTGTTTCACCTCCCACATATGTGCGAGACGACTATGAGTCTTCTCTACCGGTTGATCAGGCGTAATAGTGTGAGTGGCTACGCTTGAGTCTTCGATGTGGTCTCTAGCCCATTGTTCTATGTTTTCGATCAGTTCTTGCTTTCTATCGTCTCTTATTTTGCAAAACTTGTCCCAGACGATCCATTCAATGCATCTAATATTTTCTGCCTCTGCGGCTTCTTCGATCTTGATTTTTATAATTCTATGATCGCTGCGAAGGTCTTCGACGGTGTTTCTCCATTTGACCTTCTTTGGTATCTCTGGTGAGCCCGGTCCCTATACGTGTAGGGGAGTCGGACTCATTTACGAGCGTTAACTCGGTATCTTGAATGTCTTGGCATAGCATTTTTCTCTTCACTCTCGAATAACCGTACCTCCAGGCACCGTGCGGGGCATTGAAGTCTCCCCCTATGATTAGAGGACTAGTACCTGCCATAACTACAGCCTTTGTAAATAGAGTTATGAAGTGTTGCCTTTTAATGTTGGATTACTATATAAGTTTAGAAGAAATACACTTGAGGATTTCCTCCATCTGGGGAGGAGCTCTATAAGCACGTGGTGCTTATATATATATAAGCCGCCTGGTGCCACTCTTAAAGCAGGGCAAATCCCCATTAGCACTCACCTCTTACCGCCCAATAGCACTGGCCAGCTGTGTAGGAAAGATAATGGAACGGATGATCCTTGGCCGCCTGGAATGGTACCTTGAATTTTACAAGATTTATCCGCTTTCCATGGCTGGTTTCCGACGTGACCGCTCTTCCATCGACATTGTAGTTGATCTCGTTTCATATGTCCAGCACGAAAGGTCCCGTAAGCGTTTATCTGCAGCTTTATTCTTAGATGTGAAAGGGGCATATGATAACGTATTACATGAGGCCATTCTCGACGCTCTTGCGACGGTTGGCCTAGGTGGTCGAGTTTTCTTGTGGATTGCAAGTTACCTGTCTGCAAGATCATTCTATGTGTTAACTGACGATGGCCCAACTACGCGACGCTATACCAGCAGGGGCGTTCCTCAAGGCGGTGCTCTCAGCCCGACGCTATTCAACCTCGCTCTTGTTGGACTTGCTGAATGCTTGCCAACTACCATCAAGATTTCAACATACGCTGACGACATCTGTGTCTGGACTTCGGCAGTCACACGTCCTCAGATACGTGCGCGACTTCAAAGAGCGGCCACTTTGACAGCGAACTACTTGTGTAAACAGGGTCTCAGCATTTCACCTGAAAAATGCGCACTAGTCGCATTTACTCGGAAACCGATGACGCCTTATGTCATCTCAATCAATGGGCGGACCATTTCCTATGTCCGAAACCACAGATTCCTTGGCGTCATTATTGACCGAGACCTCTGTTGGAGCCCACACGTGGCCTACATGAAACGGCGCCTGACAGCTACTTCCCAGTTGTTCAAATACTTGACAGGGAAGACGTGGGGGATGTCAGTAGACGCAATGCTTAAACTCTACAGAGCTCTCTTTCTCGGTTTTTTAAGATACAGTCTACCTGTACTGAACAACACCTGCAAGACAAATATTCGTGTTCTGCAGGCAGTACAAGCTCAAGCACTCAGAGTCTGCCTTGGTTTGCCCAGATGTACGTCAACAGAGGCGACTCTTGCGATTGCTCGGGACCATCCAATGCGAACTCACATTACGGTGGAAGCCCTGAGAACGCACATCAGACATTTTGCACGTGCCCCCTATCACCACCTTGCAGCACTACCTTCAGACAGGCACCAATCATCATTCTCTAAAACTATCAACAAGTACAACGACAAACTTCCCTCGGGCTTCACCGCTGCATCTAAACCATCGATACCCCCTTGGTGTCTTATCAGCCCCACAGTACATCTCAGTGTACCAGGAATCGGAAAAAAGTCTGAACTGTCGTCGCCTGTCCTCAAACAACTGTCTCTGCTTCTTCTGCACGAGAGGTACGCGGACAGTGAACACATTTATACTGATGGTTCCACAAACACCCAGTGTTCGTCCGGTGCGGTGGTTGTCCCAGCAAAAGCTATTACCATCAGCTTCAGGACTGACCACCCGACAACGTCGACATCTGCTGAACTAGCTGCTCTTCGCGCTGCACTCCGTTTCGTCAGTCGGGAGCCACCTCGACAATGGTCCATCTTCAGCGACTCAAAGGCAGCCCTACAATCTGTACTATCAGCTCTGCGTCGCGGGCCATTCGAACAGCTGGTATTCGATATTAGATGCCTACTCCATACATCACAGGAGAAAGGACACCACGTGACGTTTCAGTGGCTGCCAAGTCACTGCGGCGTCACTGGAAACGAAGACGCCGATAATGCCGCTCGGGCAGCTCTTGAAGACGCACAAGAAGAGGCCATACCGCTTTCACGATCCGACGCAGCTAGCAGACTTCGAGTGCTTGCACAGGAGATGACGCTCTCTTCATGGTGCACACCAAACAGCCAGACCAACCAGAGCAACCGTCAATACCACCTGCCCTCTTTGATGCATCTCTATATGCCAACTGGACTCCGCCGAAGCGAGGCGACTCTGCTTTATCGCTTATGGTTAGGGGTGGCTTTCACGAAATCTTACTCATTCCGCATTGGAATGGCCGACAACGCTCTCTGCAATGCCTGTCTTTGCGAGGAGACGCTGCAACACATTCTGTGCGACTGTCCTGAATATAATGTTCAGCGACAGTCCCTGGCATCCGTTCTCGCGCACCTTGACACTAGACCATTGTCCCTCGACACGATTTTCACATGCCGCCGACAGAAGACATCGCAGGTGAAGGCGACGAAGGGACTACTTCAGTTTTTGAAAGAGACGGGATTGGACAAGCGGCTCTGACAGTGTTATCACGTACAATGCCAGATTGATGGACTCTACCGGACGATGTTTGTGTGCTGTGATATGTGCTCTCTCTCTCTCTCTCCCCCTTCCCCATCTTTCATCGCCCCCATCCCTTTCCCATGTGTAGGGTAGCAAGCCGGTTACGCTAAACTGGTTAACCTCCCTGCCTTTCCTTCTCTACTTTTTCCTTCCTTCCTCCTTCCTTCCGAGACTTGGGTGTCGTGATGAATCACCAGCAGCCCTTTCCTCACGAGCGTAGTTAATGTTCTATCATTCCCGTTCGGGCGTCCGATAGCTTCATATCCCTGCTGTTTCGCTAATCCACGAGTTTCCTGAAGAATCATAGCATCTGGCTTAGTCTTGTTTCTAAGGTATTGTTGCAATACCTCCTTTTTGGCTTCGTAGCTCCTGAAATTCCGCGGCCATATGATAAGCTCTCTTTTCTCGCTCTTTCCCATCTTGCGGTATGGTTACCGCGGAAGGTGACCGAAGAAAGGAGGGCCCGCTCTTAAAACAGTGTTAGAAGGCCACGAATTTCCATCTGCTTGTAAATTTTTTAGATTCCCTGCCGAACTGATCACAGGAGTGTTGTTGATCGGAGGCGATGGGTTCTTCTGAGGTTAAGTTCTGTTATCCTGCTATTAATGCCGGCCATATTGGCCTCCCTTTGTCTAGCCTCGTCAAGATCATCGGGACTGCCAGCAAAAGATTGCTGGTCGCCTCTGCCTGTTCCTTAGCCGCCATCTTCAGGTCGGAAATTGCCTGGTTTAGGTTCATAGTTGGAGCCGCAGCTGTGTGCCTGGTCGCCTTTATCTTGGGTGGGGGTGGAATATTATCCACCTCCATTCTATTTTCTTGAATTACCTTCAGTCTCCCGGTGCTTGAGGATCGCGTTTCTTTGTTTGCCTGGTTTTTGTCGCTTTTAAGCTCCTGAATCTCCTTGGTTAACTGTGCAATTAATTGTCTCACGTGCGCATTCTTTTTCCTCATTTCAGCTATTTCGTATGTATTATCAGAATTTTGTGCAGTCCCCGCCGATGTCCCAGGGCGCGGCCCTTTGACAGCATCTCACCAGCTCACCTTAGGCGTCATAGCCCGGTGTACTTGTCTTCCCCTGGACCGGGACCTCGATCTCGCTCGGGACCTTGATCGGGATCGGGCCTTAGGTGTTGCTTTGCCTCTGGACCTGGATCTGCCTCGCTGAGTAGCGAAGCGAAGCTGCAACTGCTGTTCTTCCTGTTGTTTAATTGCTTGCTCTTCGCGAAGCTATTGTCGTTGCTTGACTATGTAGGGTTCCTTGAACTTGGCTTTACAGGTTTTGTCAGCTATAGGGTGGTCATTCCCGCGCTGCTGGCACCTGCACTGACATGCGTGATCTTGATCCGGGTTGGACTTGCCGCATCCCGTAAACAGCTTATCCTCAGGCTTCGGGCACACGTCACTTCTGTGTCCAAGTCTATTACACTGTTTGCAAAAGTCCACTTGTTTTCTTTATAACGAGCATCTCGTGAGCACTCCTCCGTAACTCACGTACGTGAGAACCTTGTAACCGTCGAATAAAACGATAAAAGTTGTGGCGCTTCCCAGTCGTTTGGCTGCGATCGCCGTTGGATTTTGTGGTGTAATAATCGCTGCCGTAATGCCTCTCGAGGAAACTTCGGCAGGCACACTTCGGATAAATCCTTCTGCTGCAACGTCCGCGGCTGTTTCGTAGGTTCCAACGTTATATTATTTGCTGTTGAACTGATTGTTCTGAAGCACTGATACTTATCCGCGTGGTCCTGATTAGGAGTACTGATGAAAAGAATATTCTGGAAGTTGTTGGGGCGGATGTTATCTATCTCCCATTCGCCGTAACGAATCCATGCCGCGTCGTAGACGGCTTGTCCTAGCTTTAGTAGGCTTAGCTGGGGCAGCTGAAGCCGTCCTCTTCGTCTCATCGCAATCATGTAATCTCCCATAGATAGTTTGGGCATCCAGCTTGGCTTCTTAACTTGCGAGATGATCTTGGCTCCGCTCGCCTTGAGAAGTTGGTTAGGGATAGCGCTAGGCATGCCACATATCGCATGCCACATATCGATAACGACTTTCCAGCCGTTATCGCACTCCATCTATTGTCGAATCTCGTCATCGCTTCTCTCAGCAACCTCCATTCTTGATACAATGTCGCTGCTAGGTTCAAGAAAGCTGAGGCCTGAATAACGGTGGGTATAGGGCTGAAGGCAGGCTTAGCCAGCCGCCCGCCGCTTGGCGTGGGTTTCGGCCGTGAAATCTCCAAGAATGACCACCCATCTCAGAATCCGTTATCCACAGATTCCGGCTGAGTAGCTGAGTCCATTGTTGCCAAAATGTTGGTGGTCCTTGATGTATTGCGCTGCGAAATCATGTGAAGAACACGGAGCCGACGTGAAGTGCATCCGCTCCCTTCATCTTCGTCTTGTTCCCTCTATACTGAAACCCATGAATTTTGTACTGTACTAATTTTTTTTCTAATTTTTGGGATTTACATTGAATGTCCTCTGCGGTCATCTCAGGAGGTGAACCGGAAGTTCTGCGCAAGAAAGAAGAGTTTCCCTCGATGCTTGTGCCACTAAAAACTAAGCTGGCGTGTAGCGATCTGGCGGTCGTCGATTGCGGGCGGGTTATCTTTGTACAGGTGGCGCAGTCTCCCAAGCTACGTGCACTGCCACAGTGGTCTGCGCAGGTGTGTCTGAGAACTCCCAGAATGTGTATTTGGTCTCCTCGCCCTAGGAGACGTCAACTGTACCCAGGAGAAACTGATCTTGGTGACAAAGGCGCACTACGAAGCCCCGTTCCGTATGTACCTTGAAGGCGTGAAAAACAGGTTCTTTTTGCCGTACCAGAATACCCGAAAGACATCTCTATCGTCCCCCGTAATTTCCAACAAGAACGTAGTCTCCCGCAGAAATATGTGTAATAATGTTGTTGTTTCTTAAGCAGAGTGCGCAAAAATGTCTAACGTAACATTTATAACAATTTTTACTAACAAAGACATAACATCATGCCCTAGCTTAAATTTTTCCACTGATTTGCATATGCCAGAATTACCAATCAGTGAAGCGGAAATTTTATCGCTGTTAAAATCAGAATTTCTTCTGCTTCGGATCACACTGGTTTGAAAATAAAATACTCAAGAGTGTATCTCCTAGAGTCTGTACACTTTTCTCTGCTTAGTACACTGTTCATTGCATTATAAGTGAACACCCAGTTTGAAAAAGACAAAAGTCTTATACAAGCACAAAAATAAAACAACCACGGAGTACGTAGAAGCCCATGAGTAAAAAAAGGGGAAGGGGTATGTTAGCCACGCCTGCTTCGCACTTCATGATGCTTAAGTGGCCCTTATAGGTGTGACTAAACACGTGGAAGATCTTTTGGTGTGCGTAAGACCGAATATTTTCACTGCCTTTACCTTGATGACGTATGACATTCCGCGTTCTTAAAGTTTCTATCCTTCCGAATAAACCTTCAGTTGCCAGTAGCAGCACTGCGTCTTGTCTCTTATTGTGCCTCTGCTTCTGTCCTAGTATTTCGCGCTGTAATTTGCCGTCAATTTTGTCGTCATTTGTAATTTGCCATCATGAGAAACTGGTTCCGTTCCAAATTACTGGAAAATAGCAAAAATATCCGTGTACTTAAGACTGGTGATCGTTCACGTCTCTACTATCATCCCGTTTTATTAACAAGAAGAGCATATAGCAAACTTGTAGAGCATATGTATAATCACGTCACTAACCACTTTTAAGACTATAAAATGATCTTGAAATAACAGCACCGATATTTATGTGACAGCCAACTCGCCGGCATGAGTTTCATTCAATGATATAGGTCTACGTTATCAAGGAGATGCAATTTTTCTAGACAGCGCGAAAGCTTTCGACTGAGTGCTATGCTACTGCCTTTTAACAAAATTGAAGCAGCTTAACATTCACCTTAATAGTAAGGTTCGTTACAGCGCAACACAGGACAAGGACAAAAGAAGGTATTAAACGACGACACGGCGCTGACTCTCGACTGATATTTTATTGAAGATATGTCTAACATATATATAGGTGCCAGTTGATAACGATGACATGCACGAGACAAAGAGATGCACCGAGTCAACTGTGACAAACTGACGCATAATCATGAATGAATCCCAACCAGCTGGCCCACCTTGCCGTCTTGATTCACATTAATATTGGTGTCCCCCAGGGCAGCGAGATTTGGCCAGTACTATTTCTAATCTACATTAGCAATCTTCAATCTTACGTGTCGTCCGCAATTATGTTCAAGGCGGCCGCATTTCTTCATAGACTGATACGCAAAACTCCTGTGTGTGTGCGTGTGCGTGCGCGTGCGTGTGTGCGTGCGTGTGCGTGTGTGCGTGTGTGTGTGCGTGTGTGCGTGTGTGTGTGTGTGTGTGTGTGCGTGTGTTTTCTAATGTACATTAGCAATCTTCAATCTTTGGTGTCGTCCACAATTATGTTCAAGGCGGCCGCATTTCTCCATAGACTGATACGCAAAACTCATGTGTGCGTGCGTGCGTGCCTGCGTGCCTGCGTGCGTGCGTGTGTGCGTGTGTGTGTGTGTGTGTGTGTGTGTGTGTGTGTGTGTGTGTGTGTGTGTGTGTGTGTGGTGTGTGTGTGTGTGTGTGTGTGTGTGTGTGACGTTTGTATAGGCCGCGTGCACCGCCTATAGAGGCGCCACTGATGGCCACCTAGCGGGCGCTTCCAACAATACGCGCGGGAGCAGTAGCAGACGACAACGCTTTGCAGCAAGGGTGACTGAAGTTCGCGGCTGCGATTTGTCCTTTGTTCGGGCGCCAGACTGCTTCTTCTGCGGTGAGAGCTGTAGCGAAGACGCAGACCTCTGTGGGAGCGGGTATGAACAAGATGTTACCGGTGTTTGGGGCAACATGGTCCACAAACGCGCCAGGTGCGTCCCGCAGACAAACGCCATGAAGACCATTTACATGAAGTGGAGCTCATGTAAACTAGCCGACAAATTTTGTTGACTAATGCGATGTCTCGACCGTGTTTTTTTTTTAATTCTACCCTTGCCGTAATGCTGCTTCTGCACCTCAATAATAAGCACCCGTCGTTAGTGCATACTTAGATAACAAATCCGCACGGTGCGATGTCTGCATATGCCGCGGTGTGATTTTTCTGCCGATGAATACATGTGACGCCGCCGAATAAGTGTAGTGAAAGTCGCCTGAAGAAGAATAATTGCGAATTTATTGATAGAAACACGTACACTATAGTCAACGAAGACACCAAACGCACGGGTTAATAAAAGCGCGTGTTAGCGCTGTATACCGCCGATGAACTGCCGTTCGCGCTGCAGTTTTTGCAATATTAAATTCCCTAGGGGAGCTGCTTGGAAACGTACAAAGCTATAGTCTTACTAACTTTGCAGTACTTTTTTTAAATGTTACTAGAGAGAGGTGCCACATGATATATTTAAAGGCAGAGCAGCGCCAGTCAAATTAGATCCAGCGCTGGCGGCAAGGCCGGGTTTAGTCCTATGCGGCGTAAGCATAATAAGAAATAATTCAGTGAGTACAAAATTCACTTGCAAGAAGCGACTACGTTGTGAAACAAACAAACCACTCGGCGTGTAAAGTCTGCTCAGACAGCATCAAGGTGTGATGACTTACCAAACGTGACGCGAACTATTCAGCGAAAAATGGATCAGCGAAAAATGGAACAAAAATACCATATGCAGCAACTATTAGCAATTCTCGCCCTGAGCTACCTATTTTCTAAACACATTTCCCAAAAAACCACAATATCTAACATGCCCTCGGGAGAAATGAATAAAGCTGTTAAAGAAGCACTTGCTTGTTGTCATTCCGATAAGACACAGCGTGATTTATACCCTTTACAAACGAGGCAGGGTGAAAACCTCGCAGCTCAAAAGAATCAAGAGTTATGCATGAAGCAACTAGCAACAGTTAAACATGTGCGAAACCGCACATAAAATAGATGTAAAAACATGAAGTGCGCGACAGCTGGTGCGACGATTTACCGGGCCACATAAAACTAACAATTTCAGTTCTTGCAAACTTCTGTAGCTTTAACATACAACACAATGCGCTCATGCAGTCGTTGTGCCTAGCTAGCCGAACGCGGTAAAGAAGCGGAAAACAATATAAGCGGCAAACGGCATTCCGAACTTTAGCGAAATGCCTTTAAACCGCATGTTGCACTGCAGACGAACTTCGTCGCTTACGCGTCTAACTACAATCGAGTAAATAAATAACAATAAAAAAGAAAAAACACCGAAACGAGAAAGGAAAGGATGAGAACAAGAAATTTCGCGCCGAAGCGACGATCCATTGCCACCGTTGCTCCTGCAGATGAGGCTTTGCGGGGAATAATTAGAACCGTATCGCCGGCACGTTTTCGCCGGTATTTGAGCCCCCCACCCTGCAACAATTCTTCGACATTCTTCGGAAGCTTTGGCCATCCCACACATGCGAAGGGTGTTGCCTATTTTGCTCTGAAAACACGCATAAGACGGAGAAGCACTATCAGCGACGCAACAAACTACGGCGTGCTACGGCGCGCGGCTCACTCCTCTCCCGTGCGTTCTGCGCAAGGCCGCCACCAGTGGCGCGGCCATCGGCGTGCACGCCGCGTATATCTCTGCGCGGATAACCTATGAATGATAGAATTTCTGTAATCATATATATCGTACTGTTCATTTCATGTGTAGTTGCCCACCCCCAATGTAATACCCTCAACAAGAATACCTTTAGGCTTAACTTGAATAAATAAATAAATAGATAAATCAAATAAGGAAAACTTTAACACACACTTGGCATCTAACATCAACATTTTGTCAGACCAACCTATAACTAACTTTTCTTCTGACAGACCACAGCACAAGTAACGCGCCCTCGCTCCTTCCGAGGACTAAAAATATGTGAGAAATAATCTTTTCATTTCTATCACTCTTCTTTTTCCCCAGTGTTCTGTTTAAATAGAACTTTTTACGATTTACTATTTTAAGTTGCCGCTTATCCGCACTCTATCAAAACAGTGAAAATATGTGAATACATTGGGACACAAGTACAGTCAAACCTCGTTACAATAAAACTGCTTATAACCAACCAATCTGTATAACGAAGTAATCCTAATTTCCTTGAAGTTTCCATAAGTACCCATGCATTTAAAATCTAGCTTTAACGAAGCAAGTGATTACGGCAGAACTCATTACCCGATGACTCTCGACGGCAATGCGATTAGCTTTCCAGCAATGTGGCGACACACCATATTTTCGAAGTCAGGTTTATTTAACATCGATAGTGGTCATTCTGATCATTCTATTTCTTCAGCTGTATACGACATACTCCGGTGTGGTCCCACTCGCATACCACATTCGCTAGCTAAGATCGCCCATGGCCATGGCGGCATGAAAACGACTGTGTAACGCCAAATGAGTGACACACGCGAGACAGATTTAAAGCCAACGCTGTGGCGAGTTTTTGTCGGGATTGCACACTTTAAAAATGTGCAATCCGGTATTAGAAAAAAATAGACAGCTACATTTTAAAGATTTTGTAAACACAGGATTTCTTTTTATTGGTGGACGAGC